>NW_024879338.1:569837-569948 GCF_018340385.1 Cyprinus carpio
CTGTGATGTGTTGTCTAACCCCAATAGAGTTCAGAAGGTCTAAAAAAGCTGATCCAAATGCATCTTTTTCATTATCAACATGGATATTAAAATCACCAACAATTAAAACTT
>NW_024879338.1:570112-604307 GCF_018340385.1 Cyprinus carpio
CAAGCCTGCCCTCTGAGAAATCCTGAAAACATTGTTATAAATTGAAACACCTCCCCCTTTACCCTTTGGACGTGGCTCATGTTTATAACAGTAATCTTGGGGTGTAGACTCATTTAAAATGCAACTGCATTTAAAATGCTAGAAAAGAGAGAGTCCACAGTTTGTTGTCCAAGTTGTTCTGAGGCTTAGGATATGCTAAGGGAATTGGGATACATCAGGAAGATTACTTACAAAGCAGTCTTTTTGCGGTAGAAGTGAGTGGTTCTACCATACTTGTAATGTATAAGTAGAATTTTACAGTTTTAGCTATATGAAGTTTGCACAAAAATAAATAATGATTCGAGATATCATTGCTTCTGGCTGCATAACTTCAACACCATCAACATCAATCTCCATATGACCAGTATTAAATCTAGAATATGATTTTCATAATGAGTGGGTCCTGAGACGCCAGTTGTTCAACCCCAATAGAGTTTAGAATATCTATAAAATGTTTATCCCTATGCATCTTTTTCATTAAGTCAACATGGATATTAAAAATCACTAAAAATTAAACTTTATCTGCAGCCAGCACTAACTCAGATGTAAAATCAGCAAACTCTTTTAATAAAAGTCTGCATGGTGCCCTGAAACCTGCATACACAGTAAGCCAGTACAAATATCACAGGGGATTTATCATTAACATTTGTTTCTCTGATAATGTTATATTGCCACCAATACTTAAAACGAAGTTATATACTTTGAAGCCTGCTCCTCTAAGCAAAATCCTGAAAACATTATAAATTGGAAAACAACACCTCCCCCTTTACCTTTGGACGTGGCTCATGTTTATAACAGTAATCTTCAGGGTGTATAGACTCATTTGAAAATAATGTAATCATCAGGTTTTAGCCAGGTTTCTGTCAAACAGAGTGCATCTAGATTATGATCAGTGATCATATTATTTACAAAAAAGTGCTTTCGTAGAAAGGGAACCTGATATTCAATAAGCCAAGCTTTATCATTGTTTATCCGGTATTGCATCTGTTTTTTATTTTTGTTGAACCTCAATTAAATTGTTGCTCTTTTAAATTGGTTTGGACGTTTTTTTGTATTTTTCTAGCCCGGGGGGCAACAGACAACAGTATGTATAGTGTGATATTTAGGTGAAAAGGAATCTCCTATGTGCTGAGAATTAAATGAACTGGAAGCTGACGCGAGGCGGCTAGCAGACGGGTCGGTTTTAGCCAGTCTGTTTCGCCTCCTGACTCTGGGCCAGTAGTCAAGTACAAACTCTAAGATAGTGCATCTTCTGTAGAAAGAAGAGGCGGCACCACCCCAAGGAGGGATGAAGACCATCTCTTTCAACAGGTCAGGTTCCAAAAACGCTTGGTCCAATGCTATGAGAGACCGTAAGGTATTAGCGCGGGCACCATCGTAGGACATCCCTCCATTGACTGATGACAATATGCTATGTTCTCAGCACCACCGGAAGCAGGGATGGGACCAGAGCATATTACAGGTCGGAATACTGCTTGAAGTTCACCACTCTTAACTGTATTTTTTAGGCTCCCGACCGGCGAAGGAACATCATTAGCCCCGGTGTGAATAAACAATCCTACTGTATGTACGTTGCGTCAAGCCAGCACTTTTTTTAAATTTGCAATGATGTCCGGCGGCTCTGGCCTCCGGGTAACATGGGAATAGGGTGGCTGGTGTCGTTCAGTTGTCAAGTTCCGTACAATTATGAATCGCCAATAAACTAGAGCACTTTCAATCAGGTTTCTGCAAGTGGGTGATTCATCTGAGTGGGGGAGAACCTGTTGATGGTTTGAGTCGGAACAGAAGAGTAGTTGTGTAGACCCCGGCGACCTATGCCGCCTCACAGGTCACCCATGTTGCCCTGCTGCAAAGGCCCTTGTTATCGGAACCGAACAATGGCACAGGACTCCTGAGCGAGACGATCCACAAGCCAGTGTCTCGGTCCCTAACGTCTTACTAGTACACCACTTCAAAGTGTGGAGATCGGGTTGTGAGAATGCGGAGATCTTCTCGGTCAGCCTAAACGATCTTTTCCGCATTTCTGCCATGTGCTTCTCACCGCAACGAGAATAGATACTAACTATTCCAGTGGCAGCCAGGAAACAAAGGCGATGAAGCAACTACTCTCACGGCTTGATGAGAAGATCTCCCCCCGTTTTTTGAGGAACTTGTGATACAAACCGAGTGAGAAAGAGCGAAGTAGCGAGCGAGAGGAGAAAGAAACCGCATAGGCACAAATGGAACCGCTACTGACACGCTCACGAGTGTACGCGATGGCAGGGCACGCACTCGCAGTAAAATTCACCCTTTCGATCAAATTAATAGATTAGACTGCTAGAATAGTATCAGAACCTCGGTGGGCAATTAACTATCTGTTATCCCACCTTTAAACAAGAGAGAGTGATAGTAAGCACAGCGAGGCAAGCAGGGCAGCAGGACTACCACTGTCAACCAGCGACACTCAGCAGGTAGGAAAAAAAACACCTCGTGTGACGGAGATGTTACGCCCCCTTAACACTGTGATGCCCTGTGTGCCGACATGATAGGATAAACTGTCAGGCACCAGTGGCAATGAGACAAAAACCAATCAACACCCCATCTACAAACCAAGGGATTGGTGTTGCATCCAGTGAGGGACATAAATTACGGATTATAATGATTCTTATACTTGTCTTTTTCATGTCGAGTTGCATGGATATCCACGCTGGCATAAACATAAAACCATGTCTGCATTGTGATCGGAGAAAGGAAAGGATCAAACAACCAAGGTTTAACAGTACTCTACACTGCCTTCAAAACTCGCATTTGAAATCATCAGTAGCAAATCCTTGTAACGTACATATGTTAACATACTTAACGCTGTGTTGGTGTGTCCCCAAGAAGTGCCAGACTGTCCTTGCAAAGTTGTAGTATTGCCCCCAGTTTATAGAAAACAGACACCAGCATTGTAGGCAATTCTCAGAGGAGTCCTTGTCAGTCCTTGTCCTCCCGCAAAAAATGCACAGCACACATCTGAATATTTGGGTTGGATGGCACTGTTCTGGAACAGTGGTTGTAATACAACTTAACCACTGATTTCTAGTTTGGGTCACATCTTTGGAAAGGCCAAACAAAGTAGCTTTGCTGTTCACAACGAAACACAGCATCTCATGCACAACATGGCACGGCAGCCACGGTGAGATAAAAAAAGTTATGCCGCCTCTTTCTATCCAGTGAAACATTTGGGTGGCGTTTATCTTTTCCCACATCGTGATGTTAGAACATGTGGGGGCATGTTAGAATGAGCTGTTTAGGAGGGTGTGGTTAACTCTTAACTTTTAATAAAGAAATTCTCTTTGTATTTGAGACTTTAGTCTTTGAACTTTACAGATCTTCTTTTCTAAGTGTTTTCTCTGTTTCCATTTTATCTGCTACGACTGCCATCCATGTTAAGCCCTATCTTCTGCACGATCCCTTGCTAGTTCCCATGGTTACCCTCCCCTCGTGAGTTCCCTTGACAACCAAACCACACACACACACACATCACACACACACCCACACACACACACACACCACACACACACATATATATATATATTATATATATTATAATATTATAATATATATATATAATATATATATATATAATCATAACTCCTTGTGTTTACTTATGTGGTTCGATCCGATGTTTGGCAGATACTGCTAGTCTTTGTTCCCTGTTTCCCTGTGGATGTTATTCTGTTTTTATTGAACTGATACCTCACATTTAGATACTCGCCTTTACATGCTCTCTCAGGTATGTGATAGATACAGTGAGCCATCTATGGACCTAGCAGAAGTATGTCTGATTCTGTCAGTGCTGATGGCCTCATGGGCAGGCCCACCAACATTGACAGTTGTTGTTGGGTGTGTCCTGGAGTTCGAATTCCACCTCCTGGAATGTTCTCAGGTTCTTTTGTTTTTTGAACTCTCCTCTATCGACTGTGGATGTCAGTCCTGTTGCAACACATTAGAGGGTTGTCTTTGAACCCTCTGCCAGTCTTGTCATGGCCAAAGAGAGAGGTACCTGAACTTTTCTGCTTGCCCTGTCATGGTCATGGAGACCATGGTCTTCGGACTACTGCCTTGGCTTCTTGCTCCACCAGTCCCACTCTGCTACTCCACACTGGTCTTCAGTTTTCACTCTGCTTTGCCACAGTCTACATGGCCTTCCCCATCCACTGAATCTTGCCCCTCATTTCTCTCCATTCCTCCTCCAATCCACCACCTTCCTGGATTTTTGTTTTGTTTTTTGGAATTATTATTTGTGAAATCTGTTTCATGAATGGGGGTGCTTGTTTAGATTTTGTTGAAGCTTTTTTTTTTTGTTTGTTTGTTCCATGTTCAATAACCTTTGTGTTAGCACTGATTCTGTAGATTCCTTGGTTTGGTTCCAGGTTAGCCTCAAAAAAATATTTTTGTTGTTGTATTCCTGTTTTTTTTTTTTTTTTTTCTCCTTACAGTGTGTTTACTAGTTCATTCACTTGACCCTCAAGCATCTTTCTTATTGCAGCCCTTATTGTCCTTCGTGGAAAGTTAGTATTAGTACTATATGGCTGTAGTATTCAATGGCTGCATATATGCTGAAATTTATAAAAAACCCCTGGTTGTAACCAAACTTAAACTCCTTAAATTGTTACGATTTCCTCCTCCAACTTAAAAATTGTATAAGTTTTTACACGCAACATTTGTGTTGGGTGAGACTTTAACAAAGAAGCCAAAATATGCTTACCCATAAAGCTGGACCGCTGCTATAAGGATTAGACAAAGTAGAGGACAGAGTAATCATTATTTCTAAAAAAAAAAAATCTCTATATATATATTATATTATATATATCTATTCTATATACTATATATATATATATATATATCTGATCTATATATATAGATCTATAATAATAATAATAGGTACCAATAGGTAATAAACCTAACCAGTGGTTTTTGGGGAAAAATTACTTTTGACAGTAATGCATTACAGTATTTGTGTTTACTACCCTAAAAACAGTACTCATTATGTTACTTAGTTACTTTTTATGGAAAGTAATGCGTTACATTTACTTTTGTGTTACTTTCGTTGTTACTTTTTAAATATGAACAGGGCTTGATTGTTTTTATTATAAGAATTTCTATTTATAAGCAAATGTAAACGTAGCCATTTCACACCAAAATGTATATGAATATAACCTCAGGCTGAAGTAAAACGTAAAATTCATGTCGTGTACAGTAGAACACCAGGAGAAGAATGTTCAACCATCTTTCAGCAATAAAAAAAAAAAAAAAACCCCGAACAAAAACCATACATGACCAGGACAAAAAAAACTAGCGATCATTCTCATGTAAACAGATGCATATTAAAAAAATAAATTGATAATCAGCAATAGACAAACATATAAATGAAAACTCCATAATGTTATGAAGTAAAATGATGATCTAGGAAGTGGTATATGGCTGGGCAAGCTTTGGGGGGTGTTGATGGAAGCAATTTACTAATTTAGCATGGATAATCGTACTGAATATAATCCAGATGTAGTTTTTGATAAAAATGTGATTTTCTCACCTTTTTGCTCAAAATTATACAAAAAAATAAATAAAAGAATGCTTTAAGATAGAATAAAGAAAAGACTGCTTTAAAACTAGATTTTTTTTTTTTTTTTTTTTTTAAGTAGAGGCCTTGATCTTTATTTTGGTGTATTGCATATTCAAATATTCATACAGAAAAATATACTGGAGGCCATCAAATTTGAGTGAAAATCATCAAAATCGCTGGTGGTGGCTGGCAACTTTTTTCAAAAATGCTGGCGGGGAAAGAGTTAATTATTGCATGTTTGCGTCATATTCTGAGTTTGCATTTCACTGTTTTAAATCATTTTGATGAATACTGATTTTTTTTTTTTTTTTTTTTTTTTTTTTTTTTTTTTGCGATTGGGATGAATTAATGCACATTCACATTTAGTCTATAACTACATCATGTTCACACAATGCCTCTGTACTTCTGATTTCTCCCATGGAGACTTGTCAGTCAGTAAATGGGAAAACAATGTAACTGGCTTTACTCTTTTTTCTTTTTTTTTTTTTTGAAAAAGCAAATCAGATATTTTCTTCTAAATTAAAAGTAATGCATTACTTTACTAGTTACTTGAAAAAAGTAATCTGATAACGTAACTCGCGTTACCTGTAATGCGTTACCCCCAACACTGTTGATGATAGAAAATCAATTTGGTGCAGAAAGTCTTTGATGATTGCAAAGACTAGGCCGCAGGTTGGTGCAATGTTCCATTTGAAAGGTCCTTCAAAGACTTTTAGTTGAGCTCATCTTCAGTAATTTCAATTATCCTAGAAGAAGGATCTGTCCTCTGTAATCCAGTGATCAATAATCAATGATCTTTAAGAAAGGTGAGTAAGTCAATGAATAACTGTAGTTAAGGAAGGGAATGTTTTATTATTCTTTATTATTAGTCTTCTAGTAGGTTATTATGCCTATTAAATTTGAGTGGGTGATACAGAAAAAAAATAATAAAATAAAAACCTTTAAGATTCTTATAACATAAAATGTTACAGGGTTAGCGAAATATAGTTTAATAACATTCAAAAAATGTCAAAACTTAAAATTGCAACTAATAGATACCGCTTTGATACTTCCAGAAGTATGCATGCATGGAAAATTATTTTGCATATAGACAAGGATATAATAATTTTTAAATAACCATGTGACTGGTGCAGTAATAAAAAAAAAAAAAAAAAAAAGAAAAACTACAAAAAAAAAAGCGGGTATAAACCTTTGCATTTAAATGTAAACTACTGTATAAAATTATATGCCAAATCTATGTCTTGATGGTTTACTGTGCGTAATGCAGAAAGGTGTAATGAATACAGGCTATTATTGCTTATTTATTTCTAATTGCAACAAAGTTATTGTCTATAAAAGGTAGTCATTGATTTTATAATTTATATAATGCAGAGGTCCTGAATTGAATATGACTTGTCATAGGAGAGATTACTATAAGTGCAGTCCAAGGCTATACTGCAAGAGAGCAGAAATAGAGGTTTAGACTGACCCCACCGACACATAGTAGTGCTTGCTGTTGTGATAATGACATTGCCCCTCAAGAGCCACAGAACTGTATTGTTGCTTTTCAGTGTCCGCCGTTGTTATGAAAGCAATCCCTCAGTACCCAAATGGCCCACGCAATATGTTTTAGCCTTAAATCTTTTATTTTCAACTGTTTACCGACAAATATACTTCAGCTAACTTATCTGTTGGTTTACTTTTTTGTTTATATGTTGTTTATAGAATTGTTCTAGCAGAAATGTATTTATGGCATCACCTTTGTTTCTCAATTACATAGCTAATCCTTTGAGGTTTAAAGATTTATGAAGACTTCCCAGTATCATATGTGTTTTTTTTGTATTTTTATCTGGCTTAAGTAAAAATTATTTAACATTTTGGTGGAAATATGCAAACTAGTAACCCAAAACGCGAAGCTACAATAGCAAATATCTGTTACAGCTACATGTAAATTTTCCAGGAGAAACTGACCTTAAGCTGGGATAAATGTTGAGCCAGACAGCACAGAATATGAGCATACTACATGTGAGGACCGTGGCTTCATTGAAGTTCTCAGAAAGCTTCCCGAGCAAAAAAAGCCCAGAAAAACAAAACACAAGACTGATAGCAGGCCAGTATAAACCCAGAACAGCCAAAAACCAACAGGCTGAACATAAGTTACATTCAAGGATGATCTTTTCTCTGTATAGTTCAAATTCATATATGGGAAAGGTGGGGATATTGTTAACCAAAGCCACACAGATAATCACCTGTATTAATGTTAAGGAGGATAACAAACACTGAGTCTCTGTTGAAGAGGCCCAAAACCATTTCATGAACATTACTTCCATGGAAGTTGTAGCCCTGAAAACCATATAGGACCACTTATAGTTTTCCCCAAAACACAGGATGATACAGAGGACAAAAGTGAAGGGATCCCAAATGCCATGTGCTGAAGTAACATACAGGAACAGCAAGTGGGCCGCCCAAATCTAAAAGTAAGCGCGAAAACAGAGTGAAAACACAGTGAGAGCGGATAAGAGCAACAGGAAGCTCAGCTCTGACGGTTGTTTTCCGATTTAGCGCTTACAATCGGTGGTTCCTTATGAAAATAAAACAGAAAATGATACTATTAGCCTCGCGTTAAGAACACCCCCAAGAGGAGGAGGGGGGCAAAATACAAAGCACCATTCCCATGATTTCTGTATAGGACAGGAATTCAACAACTTTTAATAACACATCTGTCTTTGCTTTTCATTCGCACCAGTAGTTCACAATCACAAGAGGAACGGGAAACATTTCATTAGAATCTGTGCTGTGAAGAAAAGAAAAAAATGCGGACAGTTATTATAGATAATAATATGCTTCATTCGAGAGGTACTTCTGTGCGTTATTATTATTAATATTATTATTATATTTTATTATTATATTATATGTTATTTATTTTTATTGATTTATTTTTATTTTTTTTTTTTTTTTTTTTTACCTGTTACACGCTTTATTTCTCCCTCTTGCACATGCCAGAAAGGCAGTCATAACGCAGACAGGACGGCTTATCCTGTTTTAGCACAGCTTTCCTAGTCGCCGCGGGGACCGTGCAGACTCCTCACTGCACACGGACACAGGCCAACTATGCAAAAAATTGAATTTGTCACACAAAGCATGGACGATTTTGACGTCGTAAATTCATGATTTTCTCCATGGAAATAATTGCTTTTTTAGCTTGTTTTTTTTTTTTTTAATTTTTTTTAAGGCTTTTTTATGCAGTTGACTTTATACAGATTTTTAAACGGTTATTCAGTTGTTGCTTCTTTTCATAATTAAAACGCGTTTATTGGACATTGCCCCATTATGATTTATTATAATAATATTGAGTCGCTTCCTGCATCACAGGGTTTCTTGCCCATAAGAACACGCTCCTGCATTTTGACCCAAAAAGATGTTGTCTCTGAAAGAAAATGCGCGGTCATAACACATCCCACATGCTCAAACTGACAGACTCTCCATTCCCAGCAGGGCGGCCAGCTCCCAAGGTCATCTTCTAGACACGGGAATCACCACTTGCCATCAAAAAAGAAATTTCTTCACCTGCTTTTGGCCACACGCTGCAATCTCACATCCCTCTCATATACGCCAGCATCTGAGAGCAAAGACCAGAAAACACTAATTAGTTTCAGGATGATTTCTATTAGGGTTTTTGCCTCTTATTAACCTTTTGTGGTGTGGGTTGTTCTTTTGTGCTAATGTGCTTGGATGGAGGATTTAAAGTCCTTCAATACATTATGTAGTGTATTGCGGACAACAGCATTTACACTGCGGTGTACACTTTATTTGCCGTATTCGTAGCTCTGATACATCAGTATATTCATTTTGCAGCTCTGCCAGTTTTCTCTGAGCCAGTACAGGCACCACTACCAGCTGCGGCCTGAAAGAGCACTGAAAAGTTGTTTCCCAGAGATTCTTTTAAAATTTCATTGTTTTTTGGTTCTTGATCAGGCGGTGCACATCAGTAAAAACTCTCGCAGGCCCATTGAGTTTGGCATTTTGCCCCATAGCAAAACCCAAAGATTTCCAAGAAAGGAAAACTGTACTCCTTTGTGTTTCGTGCAAGAGTTCGAGAAGTGATCCAAGATTCACTCCCAACCCCACTAGCCATGCCTGTGAATGTTTTGTTGCCACCATTATTTTCAGGAGGGGCAACAAAATTCTCCTAATGCACACAAAAGCCACCACCCACCCTGGCGTGTGCCCTCTTTATCAATTCTAATGTCTTCAGAAACTGCTCTTTTGGATCGGTGCTTATTATGGCCTCTGAGTATTCAATACAAACACCCATCTTGTTTTGCAGCATCCTCAAATGCCTGCAATGCCATAATTACCATAGTCTCCCCGACGTCCTATGACTGTCCAAAACCCAGGTCCAGCCAAAGTGCTTTACAAGCCTGAGCCAGTGCTATGCTTTGCGTAATAAATCACTGGGTATTGTTCTGAAGAAGGATGGATATCTTTTTCTGTCCACTCAGGCAAGCACATGTGGCCAAAGACTAATCTACAAGAAACATAACCACTTTATATCATTACTATACAAATAACATAATTTTCATTAAACATTATAATAACACTACAATCTAAACATTCATTTCTATATTGGACAACAATTGCTTATTCATTTTAATTCAAAGCATTTCTAATGGTGCTATGTTCCTGTGCTTCATCATACACTGATTCAACATGATAAAAAGGAGCCAGCATAATTAAGAGTTTTTACTAAAACAGGTATGCTGAAATAGGACCAACTACTGAAGCCAATGCTAATGGTGGGAGAGGAGTTTGACTCTCCAACAATGAGCATCTAAACAGCCTGGTGGGACTAGAGCAGGATGTATCACTCAAAGTATGTTCATAACCATTCATCAAAGCACATGCTTTGAAAGAATAGTTTTTTGAGCTATAGAGCTACAGGAATCATATGATACTCATAGCCCCAAAGAACACAAACCTATGGGCTCCAGGTACCGAGTGCGGTGTGCTGTGCCTAATTTATCTCCTCAATAGCAAAAATCAGTGTTCTGAGCAAAACTTGAACCCACGCAAGTTGAGGAAAGCTGTGGAAATAGAGCATCAGTTGTGTGTGTTGTCATTTCATTCTTGTAAGATTATCAGAATTGATTATATTTAGGTTGTATTTTACAAAGAATTTATTGTAGTCAATTCCAAAAGGAGTTGTTTGCATACAGGACCTAGACCACAGGTTGTTTGTTCTGGTTTGGAAGTGAAGGGTATGCATCTTTAACAGAGCACTTCTGTGGACAGGATAACAATCCTGCTCCCAATATTGATATCTTTTGTGCTATGAAAGTAGAGGGAGGACAGGCTGACGAACTTCCAAGCAGTCTGCATAACTTGAGCTGAAGCTGGAACACAGACCCCACAACACACAAGAGCAGTAGTTGCAGCCAGTGACACAGTCCTCTTTTCCATGTTAATATGTATGCGGGACAGGAACCTCTGAGAAAGAAAATGGGACAGTGCTTCCTTTTATATGTGGGTCTTCCATATGCCCATTGCGGGTTGGCACCACGATTGAATCCTCAACTATAGTATTGGGGACTATTTAATTTGTTTACAGATTTTATTGTGTTTTGCCCCAGATTTTCTTGTTCTCTTGTATAAGTTTCATAAGTTGTAAAAAAAAAAAAAATAATAATAATAAAATCACTTGAATTGGAAATGGTTGCAAATACCATTCGCTACTCAGACAAGAGCACACAAATCCAGTCCAATGGGTTAGCATCTATAATAATTACGAAGGATTGTGGAATTGGTTTATGGTGAACACAAGGAAAATAATTTTACGGTCAGTGTTTAAAATTCCTAATAGGACATTTCTGCATCTATCATCTAGTGAACATCATGACAAACAAATAATAAAAGCAAAGCAGTTGATTTCATCAAAGCATTGCACAAATAATAAAAAAAGACATTTTTTTTATGTGTGTTCTGTTGTTCATTTTTGACGTATTCTACCTCTGTCTGTGGAACACAGAAAGTGAGAGAAATTTTTTTAAAAAGTAAAAAAACATACCTCCACAACCATTTTGACATTTAGCCCCAATTTGATTCAATGCAATTCAATTGAATTTAATTCACATTTATTTGTATAGTGCTTTTCACAATACAAATTGTTGCAAAGCCGCATTACAGAAAATTTGGTAGTTTTGTATGTTGGTTCAGGGTTGGCATCATCTGAGGTCCTCTGAGGGGTTGGCACCATCTCTTCTCAGGTGTTCAGTCATCTCAGATCTTTGTGAGGGTTAGATCCAGACTGAACCTTATTGGGATGTCCATCCCGTGGCAGAAAACCGAGAAGCCACAAATAGAAAAACTAAATTAACAAAAAATAAAGAAAGATAAAATTAGCGTAGCTGTCCTTGTTCTAAAACTAAGCAAATAAGTATGGTGCCAAACATAAAAAGTTGAACGAATGAATAATGTGCATGTGATAAAACCTCTATTACCTGACAAGTATAAGGTTTTGTGAAGGATGGCGTCACATAACGAGATGTGCCCTTTAATCTTGATTTAAATAGAGAGAGTTAGTCATGAACCCCAAAACACTGCCAGGAAGGCTATTCCAGAGTTTGGGAGACAAAATGTGAAAAAAAGCTCCACCTTCTAGTACTGACTTTACTATTATCCTACAAGTCTAGAGTTTTGTGGACCTTAGGAACGCTTTGGAAGCCGTGAGGGATTATAGTGTGATATAGGACTATTTAGGTATTAAATAAGCATAAACCCATTTAGGGCATTATAAGTAAGTAGATATTTTGTAACTGTGTGTAGAGATTGTAAGACAGTAGGGAGTATCTGTAAAATTGAGGGAAATATAGATCCTATTTTGCTTGAACTGATAAGGGACTCTAGCAACTGCACATTTGGGACAGTACCTGTAGCTTGTTTAGTCAAGATGGGAGGGAGCGAAACCAGCATACGGTCAGCTAGTGCAATAGAGTAGTTACAATATTCCCCGGTCTTAAGGTTGTGGACTGCTTGTTACAAGCCTACATTTCATGCATCAAAAACACAAGGTTAACATGTTCCATAGCTTCGTCCAGTGGTTTCACCAAGATGCGAATGAATGCTGTTTTCTTTTATATAGATATTATACATGTGGAAATTATGATTTTTCAAAAGACATGGTTGCAGTCTAATGTCACACCCTGCTACATTTTTTTTTTTTTAGGAATATTAACATCATTGGTCAGTCACAAGTCATTCATTTTCATTTTTAAACCACCAGTGCTGTAAGCTTATGATTAATTGGAAGTGTAATCTGTGTTCTTGTTGGGAAATTTTTTGTAACACTCCACCTAAAGGATTATTTAGGGAACACATGTTAAATATCTCAATTAATGCCAATTAATCTAAATCAAACCAATCCACATGGCACAGGAGTTGCTTCAACTGCATGTAGGGGTGTGGTCCTGGTCAAGACAATTTCCTGAACTCCAAACGGAATGTTCCTGAATGGGAAAGAACAGGGATTTAAGAAATTTTTTGCGAGGTGGCATGGTGTTGGTGCCAGAGGGGCCGGTTTTGAGTATTTCAAAAATTGCTCAGGTATGGGATTTTCCCGCACAACCAGTTTCGGGTTACAAAGAATGGTGTGAAAGGGAAAAAATCCAGTATGCGGCGCCTGTGGGCGAAAATGCCTTGTTGATGCTAGAGGTCAGAGGAGAATGGGCCGACTGATTCAAGCTGATAGAAGAGCAACTTGTGACTGAAATAACCACTCGTTACAACAGAGGTATGCAGCAAAGCATTTGTGAAGCCACAACACGCACAACCTTGAGGCGGATGGGCTACAACAGCAGAAGACCCCACCGGGCACCACTCATCTCCACTACAAATAGGAAAAAGAGAGGCTACAATTTGCAGAAGCTCACCAAAATTGGACAGTTGAAGACTGGAAAAAATGTTGCCTGGTCTGATGAGTCTCGATTTCTGTTGAGACATTCAGATGGTAGAGTCAGAATTGGATCCATCATGCCTTGTTATCACTGTGCAGGCTGGTGGTGGGTGTATAATGGTGTGGGGGATATTTTTCTGGCACACTTTAGGCCCCTTAGTGCCAATTGGGCATCATTTAAATGCCACGGCCTACCTGAGCATTGTTTCTGACCATGTCCATCCCTTTATGACCATCATGTACCCATCCTCTGATGGCTACTTCTAGCAGGATAATGCACCATGTCACAAAGCTCGAATCATTTCAAATTGGTTTCTTGAACATGACAATGAGTTCACTGTACTAAAATGGCCCCCACAGTCACCAGATCTCAACCCAATAGAGCATCTTTGGGATGTGGTGGAACGGGAGCATAGTGCCCTGGATGTGCATACCACAAATCTCTATCAACTGCAAGATGCAATCCTATCAATATGGGCCAATATTTCTAAAGAATGCTTTCAGCACCTTGTTGAATCAATGCCACGTAGAATTAAGGCAGTTCTGAAGGCGAAAGGGGGTCAAACACAGTATTAGTATGGTGTTCCTAATACTCCTTTAGGTGAGTGTATATAGTTTAGTATCACCAGCATAACACTGGAAACTAATTCTGTATTTTCTAATAATATTCCCAAGGGGCAACATGTATATTGTTGTGAATGAAAATAGCAGAGGGCCTAAGACAGATCCTTGTGGCACTCCATACTGTACTGGCGTTAATTGAAGATGAATCCCCATTTAAATAAACAATTGATAATGGTCAGATAAGTAGGATCTAAACTATCTTAAAACCTGCCCTTGAATACCAATAGTTTTGTAATCAGTCTTTGAGTTTGTCATGATCTATTGCTGGGGTTGCCAAACTCGGTCCTGGAGGGCCAGTCTCCTGCAGAGTTTAGCTCCAACCCCAATTAGACACACCTGAACTAGCCTATCAAGCTCTTACTAGGCAGACTAGAAACTTCCCAGCAGGTGTGTTGAAGCAAATTGGAGCTAAACTCTGCAGGAGACCAGCCCTCCAGGACTGAGTTTGGGCACCCCTGATCTATTGTGTTGAACATAGCACTAAGAACAAGTAAATCAAGTAATAAAATGCAGCTTTGGTCTGATGCAAGAAGCAAGTCATTTGTGATTTTAACAAGTGCAGTTTCTGTGGTATGATGGGGCCTGAAACCTCACTGAAATTCTTCATAGTTTTTTTTTTTTTTTTTTGCAGGAAGGAACACAACTGAGCAGACACAACTTTTTCCCCCTAAAATTTTAAACATAAACATATGCTTTGAAATGGGTCTGTAATTTGTCAGTTCACTAGGATCTAGTTGTGGTTCAATAACCGCCAGTTCCAAGTGTTTGAGGATGGGACCTAGAGATAAAGAGTTGATAATATTGAGAAGGGATTCTTCTGATACATGTAACAACACTTTCAGTAATTTAGTGGGTACAGGATCAAACAAACATTGTTGGTTTAGATGCAATGGTAGGTTATAGTTATCAGTTGTAAAGCACTGCAGTTTTTTCTTCTGGTGGGATGAATGAAGCTAAATTCCAAGATTTTGTAGATTCTAAATTTGTAATTATATTTCCGATGCTATCTGTTATATCATTGAAGAAATTAATAAAGTCATTACTTCTAAAATAAGGGAATATTTAGTTTGGATGACGCTTGATTATTTGTTAATCTAGACACTGTGCTAAATAAAAAGCTTGGATTGTTTTGATTCATTTCTATGAGTTTGCAGATATGCTCAGCCCTGGAAGCTTTTAGAGACTGTCTACAGCTGGACATACTGTTTTTCCACGCAACTCTAAAAACTTCCAGGTTTTTTAGTTTCTTTCTTGAGAGAATGGGTATTCCTGTTGTACTAGGCGAAGTATGTTTTTATCAAAAAAATTCTTTTATACTGCCTTTTTATAACTAATTACATTTATTTATTTATTTGACAGGGGCAAACGCTTCTAATGTAGTAGATAATATTAGTGCCAGTATTGCTTAGTCATTGCATCTGTTTCATGTGGAGGTATGGGTACAAAGAGGCAGTTGAGGACTAAATCAGAAGGTTTATTTGAGAGTCTATTCTTAGTCATGGAACCAATAGTTATACACGGGACAGTATAGGGTGGGAGCCATATATCCATAATACCCAGCATGATCAATATAATGGGATATGGTCCAGTAAACATAATCCTTTTGAGGGTGCCAAAACATATATCAGTTCTCACTGATTCAAGGCCAGGCAATAGAAGTAAATCTAGCCATTAGGATTTAAAATGATGAGTGGCCTTCCCGTGACATGTTGCGTGTACCCAAAAAGGAGTTAATTCAGTGTCTTTGGAAAACGCTCGATAAGTCTTAACAAAGCATTTGTATTATCAACCCATTGATGCTAAAGTCTCCCACAAGTATCGGCTGTAGCAAATCATTAACCAAGGCGGTTCTGCGGAGGGATGCTGCAAATTCTCAAAAGGAAATCTGCTACGGCCACCTTGGCAACGTCCTATACACGGCTATGCCTTCAGAGCAAGAGATTATGAAAAAAAAATAAAAATCTCGGCATATTCTCACAGTAAAAATAAACCGTATTTCAAAGGAGTTTTAAACCTGTATCCTGTTTTTTGAGGGATATTGAGGACCCATATCAACTTGTAATATTGTTGTGCAACACTGCCACCTAAAACCAATATGATGGGGTCATGCTTTATAACAGTTAACTTGGTGAAAGTGGAATTATTTAGGACTCAATGATAGTAATTTGGGTTTAGCCAGAATTCAGGCAGGAAGAGTACATCAAAACTATTATCTGTGATCATTTCATTCAAAAATAAAACTGTTTTTGGGTCATTTGTGAGTGAATCTTAATGTTTATTTTTTTTTTTTTTTAATTATTCTTTTTTTTTTTTTTTTTTTTTTTTAAAATATTCTGCATTTTTTGGGTTTTAGATAATCACAGATTTATCAGCACTTTGTTTTTTTAATAGAGCCTGCATTAGATTTATATTCTTAACTCACTATTTGGGGAACAGGCACAGGTCCTTATAGAATTGGACCTATAGATCTCTATAATTTAAGTTAGATAGAAACAGAAGGCAGCAGTAGCAAGTTATTTGAGAAACCCTGGATTACTAATCCTATGAAGCGTGGAGCATCCTGGTAGCCATGTTGTCCAACAGGGGAGTCGGCTTACGATCTCCTAGTACGGGTATCAGAAAAGGGCTTCCAAATTATTAGAGCAACAGAGCAGTTTCTGTTCTTGACATCATGACAATAACCGTTTCGTTCTAGAGCAAAAAAGTTATACTGAAAAACTTTGTTTTCCTCGATGATATGGGGGCAGCGGTTTTGCTATGATTCATCCGCCTCGCAGTTAGTGATACCAGTGATGTGTTGCTGGTTATCACTCAGGCTCTTCCCAGTTTAGCGGCTTGCCTCGACTATAAAATTATTTTTTCTGGCGGAATAGTAGTCAGTTCATTTCTAAGCATTAGTTCGACCCTATCCACATCATTTAGAACTTATAAACCATTTAAATCATAATAATTGAAACTTTTAATTGCCTAGTCTATAAGCACCCACGCACACACAAAAACATTGGCACAGCGCCACTGGCAGAGGCTAAATGATTCTGAACTGTGTCAGAGAGAAAAAACAGTAAGGAGGCTGCATATTAACATTTGAATAATGTATTGATACACTAGTGATTTCTTTGTTTTCAACCATAAGAGAGGAAGTCGGGGGACACTGAACTCATCATATCCGCAGCAGGGGACGTGCATGATGTGATATTTCATATGGAAGGACATAATCAGAGAATATATTTTTTTTCCATTGAATTGATTCAGGTGAAAGTAGACATTTTTTCGCTTTCTATATATATGTTTTCATATCTGTAAGGCACGTTTACACAGAGATTCAGAGTTTCACATCAAGTTCACCATGATCGAGACAGCAGAAAGCACAGCATACCAAAGCACAATGTTCCTATCTGTTGATCCACTACGAGTTTATCGTCAAAACGAACATATGGGGTGTTCCCTCACTGGGAAGCCACATCATCTCTGAGGTTTATAGAGAAAACGCCAATTGAAATTAGCTTAGTGGATTTAACATAACAGCAGGTGGCATCCACTCACTAGATTTTTTGCTTCGGAGCCGAGTTGGTTTGTATGAAAGCTGTTATACTCCACAAAACCATTCATCCTGCTGTGTGTCGGGAAGCTGTTCGGGTTGGGCGTGCACCCTGGAAGTTTAAGCCACTGGGGGGTTTGCGAATAGCGGTGTCCTCCTTTCAGCGATTCCCATGGGGCGCTTCAAATAAAAGAGCAGATTTCCTAAAGGAAGCAATAATCACGGACGATTCGCGTCTTTTTAAAGTACTTCTGGCATGCGGCGTTTTCCCTGTTCTCTGACAACGGCCACAAACGTTGTCTTCTGTGTCTGGGCATTCAGCACGTGGATGGTTCATGCACGCACTCCGTGTGTGGACCATGGCAACGCTGCGATCGCGTCTCTCCTTTCTTAAAGGGAAAGGAGGCAGAACCTCTCTGTCACTACCTGTTCCAGTTTCCGGACCGCCGGCTAGTGCTCTGGGAGATTTGAAGGTGACAGTGAGAGCTTCTCCTCCGCCGGGCCACGCACCAAGGACCTCTTACCCCTTCTGCAGTGTCTTGTCCTGTGTGGCTGCTGGGTGATTCTGCTGGGCTGTCTTACGGCATAGTCCCAACGGGTTCAGTCAGTTTGCCGCGGGGAATCAGATGGTCGATTGCAGCATCGGGGATGGGCTATTGACCTATCTGTGGATGAAGATTCGGCCTCAGGGCTGCCCCCCTCGGGTGTTGTCGCCACTGCCGAATTGGACCCAGAGTTGGACAGCGTGCTGGCCCGGCCAGGCTGGTGAGCATTAAGGATGGAGGTGAATTACACCGGCCCATGCCACCTGAGTGCTCATGGCGTTCGATTGGTTCTCAGTGTAGAAGCGCGGATCACAACCGCGTTTTGCTCTGGTTCCTTTCTTCCCGGATGGCGGCATGGGGAACGTGATGTAGTCGTGGGTGGCCCATTTTTCGACGGCCAGAAGCCACTCGTTTCCTTCCTCCATCCTCAATACCCTCGATGGCGGGGACAGCTAGGGGGTGCGTCGACATTCCCCAGCAGAAGAGTGTGACTGCGGTGCACTTGTGTCCGCAAAACGCCGCCAACTGGCAGGAATAGTCCGCGTCTCCGTCCAAGGCCTGTAAAATTGTCGGCCGCTCTCGGCTGCCAAGGCTTACAGTGCTGTGGGCCAAGCTGCCTCTGCCCTGCATGCCATGGCTATCCTGCAAATTCACCAAAGCCAAGGCTTTAACAAATGCACAAGGGGTAGAATCAACCCCGAGGTTGATTGCAGGAGCTGCGCACGGTGACTGACCTCACCCTTCCGGGTGCGACGGAAGTCACGCCGCAGTCCCTCGGGAAGGCGATGTCCACTCTGGTAGTCCAGTAGTGCCGTCTCTGGTTCAGCATGGTCGGTATGAGAGACATTGACAAAGTGCACTTTCTCGACGCTCCCATTTGCCAGGCTGTCCTGTGCGGCGACGCTGTCAAGGGCTGTGCCCAGCACGTTCCTGACAGAACAACAGCAGACTGGGGCCCATACAGCACATCTTGCCCATACGTGATCCTCTGGTTGCCACCATTCCGTCGCAGGCAGCGCCTCAGACTGCTACTCGTCGCCGTGGGCACACCCCTGCGTCCTCCACACCAGCTCAGCCCTGTGGCCTGAGAGTTCTTCAAGGCTGGCGCGTTGAGCCCCGCGCAGGAGAGCGGCGCCCCCCATGACACTTCCGGCTGTGAAGTCCTCAAACAAGATTGACTAAGCGGCCATGACACGGGGACAACTCGGAGATGTGGGAGACTGCTCTTCAGGGAGCTGGTGGAGACAGCGCCACTCCTTCCCACCGGAGGAGGGCTGGGTGGAAAATCTTCAGTTTACGTTTCTGTCTGTTCCGCCGCTGGTCCCAACGGCCAGCAGCACCCACTTTTTCAATGAAAGAGCAGTTTCCCTTTCCTCCGAGTTGCAAGGCTCGTGGGTTGACGATGAGCTCGACTGCCTCCTCATTCTCACCCACGACGCCCCCTTTCGCCAGTGGTCAAGAGGTAGCGGGTTCGGAGACACAATGCCTCTCCACACGTCTCTGGCCAGTTCCTCCGGGAACACAGGGAGTGTGGCCGTGATGACTCAGAATGCGATGCTTTCTGGGCCGTTCCGACACAACTCCCCATCGCTGCACCCACTGCGGGTATTATACGACTGGTCCCTTTGGTGCCACTTGTACGGAGTTTGGGAGCATGGCTTGCGCTGCCCAACCCGTCACGCTGGCTCATTCGGACGGTCCGACTCGGTTACGCGATTCAGTTTGCCCCAGCGACCTAGCCTCCCAAGTTCAATGGCATTCCTGAGACTTTCGGTGGCAGTCTGGGACGCCTCTGTCTTGTGCGAGGAGATTGCTGTCCTGCTGGGCGAAGGATGCAATTTGAGCCAGTCCCTCCAGCCAAGATGAGGACAGGGTTTTACAAGCCCCTTACTTTATCGTACCCAAGAAAAGTTGTGGCCTTCAACCTATCCTGGATCTGCGAGTCTTGAATCGGGCCCCTGCACAAGCTCCCGTTCAAGATGTTTACGCAGAAATGCATTATCAAATGCATTCAGTCCCAGGACTGGTTTGCAGCGATTAACCTGAAAGACGCTTACTTTCATGTCTTGATCCCCCCTCGCCACAGACCTGCGTATCTGCGTTTGCATTCGAGGGTCAGGCATGGCAGTACAACGTCCTCCCCTTCGGGCTCTCCCTGTCCCCCCATGTCCTCACGAAGGGATTGCAGAGGGTGCCCTTGCCCCACTCTGGGAAGTGGGCATCACGATCCTCAACTATCTTCGACGACTGGCTCATTATGGCCCGATGGTCCCGAGAGGAGTTGTGTGGATCTCAGGGACTTTGCCCTTAGAACAAGTTGTCCCGGCATGTTGTCACAACAGACCTGTCTCCAACATGGGCTGGGGCGCAACATGCAAATGGGCAGGAAGCTTCAGGGTCCTGGACAGGACCTTGACTGCTTTTGGCACATCAAACTGTCTGGAGTTGCTGGCAGGTGCATCTAGCTTACGGTGGTTTCGGCCACTGATGCTAGACAAGCACGTGTTGGGTCCACACGGACAACACTGTGGCTGTTTCGTACATCAACCGACAGGGCGGTCTAACGATCATGTCACATGTTTTCAAACTCGCCCACCATCTCCTCCTCTGGAGTCAACTCACTCTCAAGTCGCTGCGCACTATCTACATTCCAGGGGAGCTCAATCGTGCATCCGAAGTGCTCTCATGACAGCTCACTTTCCCTGGGAAAGGGCTACTCCATCCCCAGACGGTCCAGCTGATCTGGAGTCGATTCAGGGAAGCCCAGGTAGACCTGTTTGCTTTCCACGAGTCCTCCCACTGCCAGCTGTACTATTCCCTGTCCCAGGGCCCCCTGGTCATGGATGCACTGGCACACAGCTGGCCTCAGGCTATATGCAAGTATGCGTTTCCCCCAGCGAGGCCGGCTCACACAGACCAGACGTGGCAAGGTCAGGGAGGACAAGAACAGGGTCCTGTTGGTTGCACCTTACTGGCCCACCCGGGACCTGGTTCTCAGAACTCATGCTCCTCATGACAACCCCTGCCTGGCGCATCCGCCTGAGAAGGGACCTCCTCTCTCAGGAGCTTGGCACCATTTGGGCACCCACGTCCAGATCTTTGGAACCTTCCACCAGGGTGACTTCTGGACGGGACGCGGCAAACCTATGTGATCTGCCACTGGCGGTGGTAGACACTATCAAGCTCAGGCTAGAGCCCCCTCTACGAGGCAGGCCCAATGCTCTGAAGTGGAGTCTGTTCACGAATTGGTGTTCTTCTCACCAAGAAGACCCCCGGAGATGCTCGGTCAGAGTCTGCTTTTCTTTCCTGCAAGAAGGTTGGAGCGTAAGGCTGTCACCCTCTGCCTTGAAAAGTGTATGTGGCTGCCATTGCAGCCCATCAAGATGTAGTGGACGACCAGTCCCTGGGGAGGCATGACCTGAACGTTAGGTTCCTGAGGGGTGCCAGAAGGTTAAATCCTCCTAGGACACCCGTGATTCCCTTCTGGGGACCTCTCTATTTGTTCTGGCTGGACTTCAGAGGGCTCCCTTTGAGCCGCTGGATTCAGTCGAGCTTAAGCCTCTGGGAGTCTAGGGGTTTTTTGGGGCCTGGAGAAGTTTTGACATTTGTGCTCTTTTAAGTTTCTTATAAACATCTAAATGGCTAAAGTCGAATATCACTGTAATCAGCACAAACTGGGCTATAAAAATGTGGTGAGCAGCAGGTATGTACATGATTGTGTTTTTGAGAAAAAAAAATGCTGTTATGCGTGGTTTAGTGTAAAACTAAAAATGTTAAATCACTTGAATAAGGCCATGAAAAACTCAACAGAACATTGGTTCCCGGGACTTGCTTGAGAACTGGAGCTTGTAGCCTAGAATTTTTCTTTCTAGATGTGAAACAGCATCTTGTTTACTCACTCACAGAAAACAATATATTCATTTAAATTTTCTAAGACACTTTTTTGTTGGTAAAAGCCATATGCGAGTAGGCGTCAACTATCATGAATATCATTGTGATTCACACCTGAGAAGACAAAAGACCTGCATAAGGAGCTGCATAATGAGCCATTCAGTCATCTGTGTCACTGGGAGGGATGAGTTACAAGAAAAGAATGTGAGGACAAAAATAAATGTATATAATTTTTTATGTTTGTAGTTTATTTAGAATATATTTAATTATCCCACAGCACAATTTAATATCCAAATATTAAATATCCTATTATATATTTAATAGTGCAGTTAAACAGTTTATTAGGAACAATCAAAACTGAATTTCAAAGCTGAATTTTTTGCATCATTACTCCAGTCACACAATCCTTCAGAAATCCTTTTAACAATCTGATTTTCTACAAAAAAACATTTATTGTTATTATTATCATTATTATTATTATTATTATTATTATTATTATTATTATTGTTATTAATGTTGAAAAGGGCTGAGAATATTATTTCAGTTTTTTTAGGGGGGATAAATTGAAAGAACAGCATTGTTACATGTGTTACAGTTACATCTATTTGTTACATTTATATTATTCACATCAAGCTTTTGAATGGTATAGTAGTGTAGTATTGTTATTGAAAACTTCATGATGTTTCACTTGATTATACATTTAGTCAGGAAATAGAATTTGGAAAAAGTCTAAAACTAGTAAAAATGTTTACATGTTATGTGAAAAATTATACAAGTATATAAATAAATAAAAAGAGACTTACTCATGTTTATGATCTCTGCTGAATAAAGTGCTTCATTCTTTTTTTCTGAGGAAATCACAATCTCAAATCCTCAACCACATCACATCTATTTGGCGTGAATTATGTCTTATTCCTCTCATCACGAAGCACACAGTTAAATAAAAAATTTGAACAGTCTTGCTGCGTTGTTCTCTGTTGTATGGGTGTATTCAAGGCACGCACTTTAGTGAAACATTATAATCTCATTTTAAAAGCAAGTTCAGCACGGGGCATGGTCACATTAGAAGATAATGAAGTGAGACGTGAAAAAACGGGACTGGACTTTGCGTTGTTTTCATATGGATTACTTTATCACAGAATATTTGTTTCGGCAGCACTAGCTTAGTTTAAAAGTAGACATGTCAAGCTTTCTATATATATTTCTCTCATGTCTCTGTATTGAGCATTCACTGAGTTACAGTTCATTTTAATGATGCGTTGATGTAAATGAAGAGATCACCGCAGACAAAGGCTGCAGACAGTTGTTATTATGTCCGATACAAAAAAGTAGATCCTTTACAGATTCAATTGATTTATTGCTCTTATCTGAATGTTCAAAACTGAAAGTGTAATTTAAGTTTCTTTTCGGGGGTTATCCGGGACAAAATGCCTCATAACGCGTATACGCGTTTATCGACTCCAGAGGGTTACGTTTCTGTCTGTCAAGACAGCGCTCCTTTTCCAGTTTCTTCCTGTGTGTTGGGTAACAGGTAATTGGCGGAAAGGGCTGGCTGTGTGTCACGCTTGCTGCGCCATTACCCCTAACACGGGGATGCGAGCGCCTTTCTTCTCCCAGTAGAGTTCCCGGTGTGGCGTACCTGGTCGAGCATCCTCCAGCACCCTCAGCGGTCAGACTTGGGGAGCAGTCTGCTGCCAGGCCCAGCACAGGTGTTAGCATGCCCCGGAGTTCCAGTCAGCCCCTGTACTGGGCTAGGTGTTCCTATGGCTTGATTCCCTATGGGTAAACCCATATGTGTATTCTGCCACGGCAAGGTTTCCATCTCGGTAAACCCATGTCTTCCCTTGACAGATCCGCTCTGTCAGTCTCTTCTGGCAGTTGTTCCATCCCTACTCTAAGGTAGGACCTGCCTCAGAGACCCATTCCATATGTAGTACTGCCCCCTGGGTCAGTCCATATCAGTATCCCACGTCACCTCCCTACGGGTTAGGATGTGGTCTCCGTAGCGACCTCTTCCTAAGGCTCGCTTTCCCATTGTCTTGCCAAGCTGTAAGAACAAATAGGGAAGATTTGAAAGCAATCTTTCTCCGAAGGTTGAAATCCTTCCACTAACTTTGTGTGGGTGGGAAGCACCCTGGCCTTCTCCAGCAGCGATGTACACACCACCAGCCCCAGTGGTACCAAGGTCAGTGAATTTGCGCTGGGGCTTTGGGAAGGTTTGCAACGACCTTAAGCATAGCTTTAAAAAAAAAAAAAAAAAAAAAAAAGTGGCACACCGCGGCTTGCCCAACAATTGCAGCGCCACAGGGTTGTCACGGTTGTTCAGGTTGTGGCGTTTTTTCCATAGGACCCCATATGACCCCATAACCTCGTAGTGACCGACAGATAGGGAACGTCTCGGTTACGTACGTAACCCTCATTCCCTGATAGAGGGAACAGAGACGTTATGTCCCCATGCCACAACCTTGAACCAATCGCTGTTGCCGGGACACGTTCTCGGCTCCTCAGCGTAAAACCTAGTGAGTGGATGCTCAGGTATGTTAAATCCACTAGCCAATTTTCATTGGCGTTTTCTCTTAAACTCAGAGATGATTGGCCTCCCAAGTGAGACCCCATATGTCGTTCGACATAACATCTCCGTTCCCTCCATCAGGGAATGAGGGTTACGTACGTAACCGAGAAGTTTGTTGTTATTGTGAGTGCACAAAAATAAACGTAGTCTTTACAGATTTGAAAGATGTATTACTCTTATCTGTATGACCAAAAATTTTGGAGTGTTTTAAGAGCAAGTAACAGCACCGGCACCTCCATCTGTCCTGCAATGAGCACTACTGTTCAGCTTCCACACTCCGCACAGACACTTGAATAGCGCACATTTTTCTAGGTTAACAATAAATTGAGATGCTACTAACATATTTCAGATGAAAAGCCATATTTTTGAGTGGGTTGGAGAATGAAGGATATGAGAGTGTTTGGATTTCCTGCCTGATGCACATTGACCAGCTGTTAACAATCTGTCCATCATGCACTGTGTGACTTCCCTGTAGATATTTTTTATAATTATTATTTTTTTTTTTTCTTTGACTAAATGACTAATACAGTTTTGTTCAACCAAGCCTCTTCTGGTCGACTAATGGTTAGTAGACTGTTTAGGGGGCAGCCCTACTGAAGTCCCTCTTCAGAATCTCCATCTGCGGAGATCATGTGACCCTTTCGACAGCGGCGCACACACAGTCCTTCACTCTGCTCAATTTGTCAAATATTCTTGATAGTAATATTACTAAATATTCCTGATAGTAAATTTTGAACCACTTTCTATTTACTCCATCATGAGTACTTCAATGGTCAAGGACAATTGGAAAGAAGAGTGATTGAGCAATCGCCAATAAAGAAAAAATTAAAAGATTCCACCATCACTAAAGAAGAGCTCAATGGCGCTATTGCTATGCTATGGTATCAAAGCTAGCACAAGAGCAGCAAAGTACTTTGGATTCGGTTTTGTGGCCTCGACAGTAAATGATGCGATAGACTCGTGTACTGACCCTGGTATTGCGTGACCTACATATATGGACATACTAATGACCAACAATTCTGTAAAAGAGCTAAAAGCAGTTCAGACAGGACCACTTTGGCAGTTACTTGAGTTTATTGAACACAATTTATCTTTGCCCTTTACCTTTTGAGCATACTTTACCAAGCAGTAGTGCCACGTATATATGTCCCCGTGTCTTAATAGGAGAATGGTAGTGATTGGAGTGATTTGACAGCTGACCGCACTATCCCAGCTAACAGTAAACGTTCCCATAACTTTCACTAATGTTATGTAAAAGTTTTTGTAAATGTTAGAAAAAGATGTTCCTGACATAATTTTTCTGGAACAGTCCTTATATGTTTTCATAGTTAAAATACATTGTCATAACGTTGAGCGAAAACAGGCCAAATGTGGTCCACAGCTCGCTGTCGCGAAAGTGTTTGTCTGATGCGGCGCTGTAAAGCACTGGCCCGAATTCCTGTTCATTGTAACTGACCCGAGTCTGGCTGTAGAGTCCAGCTCCGTCCAGTAGATGGTTACATTAATATAGCAATAATTAACATTAAACTTGACTTAAGACCTTTATGGTATATTTTTAATGTTTAACTACAAAAAAAAGTGCAGGGTGGGCAGACGGAGTCTCGTACCTGTGCTCGTGAGGGCTGTCTGCCATGTTTGTGAGGTTTGAATGCAAACAAAACAATGGATTATTTTACTAAAGGATATGGATGTATGGCGACTCATTTTCGATAAAACGCTTCTGGTAAGCATTGTTTTGAGCATTTATTTGTAGTATTTTACTAGCGCAGGCGCTAGCTCATAAAGGAACTGCTTAGTTTACCTCACATGTGAGACTGGCAGCGAACGCGGCTTTGTGCGAAACGTAAATTAAAAATAAATAAACGATAACATTATATTTTTCATTTTTGTTCGAAGTGTTATGTGGGTCTAGAGTTTTTACGCTTGCAGAAAACTGACGAGCAACGACAGTCCGCCAACAACAACATGAGGAAGAGGAACCGATATAAAGGTAGGTTCGACGTTTGACCTTTTGTCAGAGATTCAGCCTCGGAAATCTTCAATAATTCTTTAAAACGATTTAGCACAATGACAAGAAACATACTGTGTTGTAATTGTTTTCACATGTAGAAGAGAACAACACATTGTGGTTTATTGGTTTTAATCTGCCTTAGGAATTATAACTGATAGACCTTATAATGGTAAATTGCAGGAAAGGGCAAAATGCAAAGTGCAAAATGAAGAGAAAAAAAGCACAATTATTCAATCTAAATGCTTCACTTGTGAAATATATAAATAATAAATCTCAAATCAAATGGGTGTGTCTTATTATTTGTTCATAAAAAAAAAAACATTTAGCTGTTGGTTTTATTCACAGAACTGTAGCACAACAAAAGGTTATTTGAAAATGTACCAATTGAGAAAAAGCTTGCAAAGCATTACAAAGATTGTGCAGTTTACCACCCCCTAGAGGAACATTATTGCACTTTGTCTTGACCAAGTTTGTGACATTCAGAAGTTTAAATAAATTAATGTTAGAAATGCACTCCAGTTTTGATATGTAAACATTTTAAATGGGTGTGTCTTGTTACTTGTACAAAAGAACAATACTTACAGCCATCTTTTACTATCATATGTAAAATCAGGATGCATACTATTGAATTAAAATTGAATCCGTTAAAACACTAATGTTTAACAACATACAGTATGCCATCTCAACTTCAAAAGGTGTGTCTTGTTGTTTACTGGTTTCTAGAAGAACATTTTGATGGGTGGTTTTAAGCCTCATAACGAATAGATAGAACACATACTATTGAAAATGAAACCAATACATAATTTAGTTTTCAAATAAATACAATCTCTATCTCAGCTACAAAGGCTGTGTCTTGTTACAGATTTCTTATGGAACATTGTGGAGTAGTTTTCATTGTCAAAAAAGTGATGCAGAAGTCATCATCGCTATTGACTTTCCAAAAATCGAATGCAAAAGCCTTCCAAAGAGTCTCCAGTACTACTGCCCCCTAGAGGAAGATACTGCAGTTGTTTTGACTGAGTTTGACATTCAAACGTATACATTCATTTCAAATCAATAAAGTCTTCTATTTCAACCTTCAAAAACTGTGTCTTCTCTACCTGGGGGCATAAAAGAACATTTTTGCGGTGAAAGGTTTACTCTCATTTGTAATAATCAGGATACATGCATTGAACTAAATTCAAATCTGTTAATAATTAATTTTAAAATGCATGCAGTGTTCTTTCTCAAATCTAAAGGGTGTGTCTTGTTACTGGTTCCTAGTAGAACATTTAATGGTGGTTTTAGCCACAGAACTTCTATAATAGAAACACATACTAATTGACAATTGAACCAACACATAATTTAGTTTCAAATAAATACATATTATTCTATCTCAGCTACAAAGGCGTGTCTTGTTACAGATTTAATAAAATGATATTTTGGCAGCAGCAGTTTTTCATTGTCAAAATTGATGCCGAAAGTCATATTATTGGACATTCAAAAAATCGCTTGCGCAGGCCTTCCATAGAGTCTCCAGTAGTATCTGCCTTGCCTCAGACCCTAGAGGAATGTGCTGCAGTTGTTCTGAACGAGGATGACCATTCCACAGTTATAAATTATTTTAAAATCAATAAAGTCTTCTGCTTCAACTTCAAAAGGTGTGTCTTGTTTCTGATTTCTAAAATGAACATTTCAATTCAAGGTTTTTTACACTCATTAACCCACTGGATTATGGAATACTAATGGCTTTTAATGTTGTTTTTTTTCTTATTATGGAATATATTTAGTTAACTAGTAATAATATAATAATAAGAACTACTACACAGGAATGAAAATATCGTGTTTACAATATTTCTTAGTTACATTCAAGTGAGCATTATAAGTGTTTGTCTTTATATCTTCAAAGACACTTGGTGTGACACCAAAATTGCTCGTGTTTTGTTCATAATTAATTATTGTGTTTGTTATTAATATAATTAACATTCCATATTCAGATTTCTTAAAGGGAGGCGGTTCTAGAGAGTAGCTTTTCAGGATTACGCAATTAATTCTTATACCATTATATGCATCCACTATAGAGGTTATTGAAAATTTGTTCAGGCGGCTGAAATACCAGTCTATAATAATCCAACGTCAAACATCGAACCAACTTTTTATATCGGTGGAATGAGGGAGAATGATTTCAGTCCAGGCATCTAGCGCAGAGAGAGTAAGGTTTTGTTTTGTCAATTTTTAAAGGTCAAACCTCGTTCCACCGCATTCGTTAATATTGTAAAATGCAGGGAGGGAGGTGCAACAAGCACACATTGTAAATTAGTCACTCTTCCCAGATCCCTTTGTACCCCTCCCCCACCCCATATTTGCTTAAAGTAAGACTTTGACCACCACGTGAGGAGTAAAGCTTTGTATGTAAGTTTATAAGGGTCGTATTTGTTTTCCCAAAATCAACCGTCAACTAAATACATATGGAAGTTGTTTCAGATGTATTTTTAAAATTTTAGTGAGAATGGTAGTGCAGCGTCATGATAATATGCAATCATATGTCTGCAAGATCATCTTGCAATATCTCATGGTTCTGGTTCTCTCAGTAGGGCTTCTTCTACCTCTGAACTTTTGGCTTATAAGATTTAATTACAGATGGGCTAGCGTAATGTAAAGCAGACTGCACATGTCCGGGGCATGCCTCATCTCCCCAACCCGCTGACTACAACACAACAAAACACACAACACAACCCAGCCCACTACACCCAACCCCGTTCATTAGTCCCTTTTCCTATTAGCTAGCTTTCATTGCTTCTTTTACTTCCGGGATGTAGAGGACCCACAGGAGTAATTGATTATTTTATTTAACACATGGTTACAAATTTTCTTTTTATTATATTTGATGTTCTTTGTAGTTATCAAGAGAAGTGTCAATCATCATCGCTGCAGAATTGCAGCCGTTTCTTCATAGAAGAAACGCCTTGTGAACACCAAGCATTGCCTAGAGTCCCATAGACAGTGGACCTCGATCATGATTATACTTTTTTCCCGCTGCGACTACACCAAGAAGCCTTATAGCCATTGAGAACGTAAGCCCCAGTAACCATGGTTCTGCATGGAACCGTTTTCCAACCATGTATTTTCTGCAGTACTGCTAGGGCATAACAACTGAAGCATACTGGATCAACGCCAACTGGGATCTACTGAATGTGTATCCCTATCAAAGCATTTTTATTGCAGTGTTCCCACTTTATATATATGTCTGCATAGACTATGAACTGGTGACAATGGTCTATGTTTTCTTCCGTTACGATTACACCAAACCGTCTGACTTTTGCGTTTTTCTTCGGCAGAACTCACAAGAAGATACGGTGGTAATCAAACGCCAGACAAGTTTGTCAGTGTAAGGACAGTATGACGGGAAAACTAAATGACTTTGAATTTTTTTGGGTACACTCGCCTTTAATTCGCATGCTCAGGGTTACACACTAAAGTATTCATCATGCTGGGCACAGCCACTTTTTGTGCTTTCCACTGCAGTTAGTTGCTTGAATAGTCCTGTAAATAAAGGTACAATTGCTACAAACAAAAACATAAATGTAATGTAGTTTCACAATGATTCATACGTTAGACCTTTACTAATAGAGTACTTGCATATTAGTTGCTCTTGTTTACAAGGTTCCGAAAGGAAAGCTCCAACACCAAAGATGACATCCGGATTTAAGAAGTGGGAACAACCTCGAGTTACACCCCAACAACGCCATAAATCCTGAAGCGATTTGAAATTGGAAATTGGCGACAACCAAGAAAAGTACTCATTTGTTTCACTCAAAGAAATTATCGCATGGGTAATAGTACTAATGATTAGATATAAAACAATAAAAGTACAGAAATTGTTTTAATTTTAAAACTACTTTGTCTTGTCCCAATGTCTAAGGTGTTGTTCAAAACAAGAAGTTTTGGGGTCTCTTTACAATAAGGTATCATTAGTTAACGTTAGTAATGTTGAATTTGAAATTAACAGTTAACGAACAATTAGCAATACATGTTGGTTCCATTTTGCATGTTAATCTTGGATACTGTTAAAAAAAACCAACAAACGTTCTTTTGGTATAGTTCCTCGTAGTAAATTTGAGTTTCCAGTATAATTAATCATGTCAACGCCAGGGCACTACTTGTGTTCCTTAACTATGTATTAGTAAATGTTGAAATGTTAACTATCGTTAATATATATAACTACATGTAACTAAGGTTAATGTGAGTATTTGTAATGTTTTATTTCATGTTGGGTCGGGGTAACGAATGTTAACAAATGAAACCTTATGGTAAAGTGGAAAGGTGTGCACCATAGTGTTTAAGTGTTTATATGTGTGTAACATTGTAGTTTCCAAGTATAAATCTAATGCACGGGGTAATTTCGCTAACTGTTTAGGTTTGTATATATACTTTATGTCTAACCAATTGTGCTTATTTTTTCTTCCTTTTTTTGCTTAAGTGATAGGATTTGACATAGTTTTATGTAACTACCTGTTGGTGTATAATTTTTTCTATTTCGGTCCTCTATAAGCGCACTTAATTCCAGGTGGCGTTCTTTATTTTTGAAATGGGCAGATTTATCGTGAAATGAATGGTTAGGGTTTAGGCGAATGGCTAAACATTTTGTCTGGCGTAGCAATTTTACACTCATGGACAGATTAGTGAACAGTACAGTAGTACTATTAAAACTTAATCGGAGCCACTTCCAGAAGGGGCGCAAGGTGCACTGTCACATTCAGTTGTTCGGAGGACCGTTCAAGCCCTTCCGCTACGGTTTAGTGGCAGTAGGTCGGGATTTTTACGATGCTGAGAAGTGGCAATAGTTTCTATAAAACTTTCCAGCGATGAAATGCCAAGAAAACAACTTTTCCCCATAACACATAAAAAAAAATCAAATTTCAAAACATTTAATGAACATTCACCTGAATACATGTTTTCATAACGTGTTCAGAGATAATAGAATGTAATGTTTTCTATAAACGTTCAGATAAACCAAGAGAAAAACACGTTCCCTAACACATAAAAAAAAACAAAAAAAAATCGTAATTTTTTAAAAATCATTTAAAAAACGAATATTCACTACTAAATCGATTTTTCCTTAAATATTGCAAAAAACCTGGAACATTTTAAACATTAAAGAAACTTTCAGGTAATGAAAGTTTATCTGTAACCGTTTTTCGAAATGGTAGGATTTGGATATTCCCTGTACATTTTTGCCGTGAACCCCATCCAAAATTTGCTTGATGATATAAAAAAACTTGCCGTTTTTCCAACGACTCAAGTAGCAAGAGCTTGCTGATCCTATACAACTATATCCTCATCTTCACGGTTACTGTACATGAGAATTATGTTATGCAAAATAGTGTTGTTCTGACATTCTTACAATCCGGTCATGTTGTGGTGTAGCTCGTGACGATGTTCTAGTATCCTTTCTCTATCAACTGTTGCGTGCGAGACTAAGCTGCGTCTTTCGATAAGTAACATTGATAGTATAGCCAGCGTGTTGCGAATACATACATCGTGAACACTATGTTATGTTGGTCTGATTACTAGATGTCTGCATAGCTTAGCAGGTTGTAACCTCTATGTTATGATTGTTGAGAATATGCAGATGCAACATACTAGTTTGATATATGCCACACAGTTAGAAACCAGGCCATTACGATAAGAGTAGACTAAACTATGAGGAATCATGCCGGTCACTAAAAATAAGCAAAAGTGCTGATCTGCAAGCCTGGAAACATCTACTTTTCCCGCGATGATTAACTCAATGCATTACGGTGAAGTGGTGGATTTATCTCCGTGATCGGCATAGAACAAGTGTACTTGATGAGTCAACTGCCACATAGCAATTGTCTTGAACTGTCCATGAAGTACAATAACTAGTTGACATGGACAAACACAAGCTACTGACTTGTGACAGTGCCAGATAATTCAGATTTACGATTAAAGTACTCTCCTAAGCTTTGACAGCAAGGACTTGTATGCAGCTTTGGAGCCTGAGCCTACATTAAGAAACATATCGCAACTAAGGTCAAATTGGGGGACAATCTGACTTGGCGCATTGGTCGACCGATGACATATCCAGGAATACATGACAGTTTTGGTGGGTTTTTTACTTTAAGAGCGAACCTATCTGCTCGTGTGATGTGCGCTAGTTCTGTGATACAGTTTTAAAGTCAGTCATTGCATATGTTACATGTTACTTTTGTGTAAGCTGAAATTCAAGGGCCAATATCCCGATAAGCTCTTCAAAGTTGTATTCCTATGGGACTTTCATAATGGAGCGGCAGTCAGCACCAGAGGTTTGTAGGTACATAGAGCTCGCTGCCTTCGTTCTGTGAGGCATCACATGCGCGCCTTGGGGGACAGGTAATATAGACACAGTGGGTAGGTGGTATCATATCGAAAAAAAAAAAAAATGAAATCACAATAGCCAATCCACATTGGTTGATGCTGTCATTGTGTTATTAATTTATTTCCTTTAGGCGTTTAGATCGTAAATAGTATTCTCGGCATTTCAGATCCACTACGCGGCCTGCTCGTATTGCGTGCATTTTAGGGTAGATGTCAAAGTCTCGTGATTGTTGTGGCTCGAACACTCGTCTACCTGGATGAATGACCAGGTACTTGAGGTGCGAACCGGAAGGTGTACAGGGAACTGCTGGTGGCCACAGACGTTCGGAAGCTGCTGCAGTCGAGTACAACGTGGTTGGGTTGAGAGAGCATGGTCTGAAATGGCCTCAGGGGTTTTTATTGCTGAAATCTATTTTATACAGACCATCAGCTTTTTGTTTCTATAACGGAATATATGCCCTTCTATCGAGATTCCCGGGTAAACAGATAAAAAACAATCAGGAGTGCCTTGCTATCACTAGTTTTATTTTGATTTCCCCGAACCGCTTAGTAGCTTATAGCCCATTAGCATCACCAGCTGGTTGTCGCCGCACGGGCTGACACTCACAAAATGTCAAGGTAAGTAGTTGCGATTGTGCTCAATAACAGTCCCACCACTCTCCATCCCCGTTGTGTTCTCGCAACCAGGCCCGGTGCACCCAGGACCGCGATCAGCCCAGATGTCCTCACTCTGGCTGAACGTGCGCCCATTCGGGTCCTGGAGCAGAGGCAGGCCCAGCTGAGAGAGCGGGAGCCGCACTGGAAACCTCCCGGGCTGACGCTCACAAGTCCAGGGTAAGTATGCAGTGTGCTAATAACAGTCCCACCACCTCCACCCCGTGTGTTTCTCTGCACAGGCCCGGTGCACCCAGGACGCGATCTGCCCAGATGTCCTTCACTCTGGCGCCGGGACACCCGCTTAAATGTTAGAAGTACTTGCGCTGTCCAATCTATTAATACTGTGTCTGTTCCCCGTATAATGAGGTCAAAATATAAATATAAAATAATAACAAAAAAAAGTTTTGATTATTGTAAATAAAATGATCACAGATAATAGTTTTGATG
>NW_024879338.1:604700-605115 GCF_018340385.1 Cyprinus carpio
ATGTTCGGAGATTTTAACATTCATGTTGATAATACAAATGATGCATTAGGCGTTTACTAACTTATTAAACTGTTTTGGAGTAAAGCAAAATGTCACCGGGCCCACTCATCGTTTTAATCATACGCTAGATTTAATTATAACGCATGGAATCGATCTTACTGATATAGATATCATACCTCAAAGTGATGATGTTACTGACCATTTCCTTGTATGGTGCTTTTTGCGTATTGATGATAATAATTATATAGCTTCGCGTTATCGTCCGGGCAGAACTACTGTCCCAGCCACCAAAGACAGATTCACAAATTACCTGCCTGATTTATCTCAACTGCTCTGTGTACCCATAAATATACATGAACTAGATAAAATGACTGGCAACATGGGCACTATCTTCTCTAATACATTAGAAGCTGTG
>NW_024879338.1:605509-605588 GCF_018340385.1 Cyprinus carpio
CCAAAGATAAGCAGCAGTGCTTTACAACTATAGGACAGGAAGAGCTAAATAAACTTATCACTGCATCTAAACCAACAAC
>NW_024879338.1:605725-605792 GCF_018340385.1 Cyprinus carpio
AATTACCCATTTCAAATCTTCCATTTATGTCTAAAATTGTAGAAAAAGTTGTGTCTGCTCAATTGTG
>NW_024879338.1:607470-608509 GCF_018340385.1 Cyprinus carpio
TATGTTCTCATTTGTAAGTCCGCTTTGGATAAAAGCGTCTGTTAAATTATTAAATTTAAATGTAAATATATTTCAGGGTTATTCATGGAGCATGTATAATGTCTCTTGTTGTTTTTATGATGTCTGTTGTTGTGGTTTTGGTGTTTTGTGGTGTTTAAAAACTTTATAAAAAAAAAAAAAAAAATTTATCACAAAAAAAAAAAGAATCCATCTGCCGCAGCTTGATGTCTTTCACCCCCACATTAAGGAAGCACAACAGCTCTGATGCTCTGGTCATCCTTCAGGATTGCAGGTATCTGCACAGAAACATCAAGGACAAAAGCACTAGGAAAACAATGAGTTTGCAGCTTACCTTTAGCTAAGGTACCACAAATGTGCCGGATGATGGAGTCTCTGATGATCACAGCCTCGCATTCCTTCTCATAAAGGGGAGCGAAATGGTTTCAGGTGGAGATCTCGAAGACCGGTGGTGGCGGAGGTGGAGAGGTGTTTGCCCGGGGCCTGGCTCACGTCTTTCACTGCTGGTGCCAGGGTCTGTGGTGTCCCGGTGCTGGAGTAAAGGAGACATGAAAAGATTGTGTCCAGGGTGCATGGGGCCTGTGCAGAGAAACACACGCAGTAGAGGTGGTAGGAGTATTAATATTGTGCGGTAAACTTACCTCTGAATTATGGGTGTTAGCCTGGGATGTTTCCAGTGTGGCTCTCTGCTCTCGCAGATGGGCCTGCTTCTCCAGCAGGTCATGGATCTGCTTCTCCAAGGCCTTCAGCTCGAGCTGCACCGAATGTGTCCTCACCTGCACTCAAAAGTAGACACACATACCCCATTAAAGCAAGTAACAGTGAGTAAAACTCACTGGTAATGGGTATCAATAGAGAGTGAGCAATGTAAGCATTAGCGGCAACCACACTGGTGATGCTTACAGGCTATAAGCCAGTAGCAGATTTGGGAAATCAAAATATTTTTGCTGTTGAATACGATAGATATAGCTGCAAGCAGCAATTACGGGGCCAAGCACTCCAGCGGCAAATTGAGGAGCTA